>NC_042288.1:16319489-16363587 GCF_901000725.2 Takifugu rubripes
AACAATAATAACATATTAGAAAATCCTGACGTTGTAGGAGGAAGATTTAGCATCCACTCAACTGGAGTCACGTGATACATTTTCAGAATCTAAAGGGTCGGGAAGAGGGGAACCGAACCAACAATGAGAACTTCCTGCCACCCTCCACCAAACATGCAGCCAGTTTGGCCCCTAGTGGCAAAAACAAGGATTGGGTCAAGGCGACGCATTTTCTCAATAATCATGTCGAACACTAGGTGGCGCTCGCTATACACTTTTACGTTGATCTTGAGAGACTTACGGAGAAAAAAAGATTAAATTACGGGATAAAAATATTATGATAAAGAAGTAGCAACTAAAGAAGAAGCAACTAAAAGTCTTAATCATCTTCTGTTTAAATCCTGTAATTACACCTATTACTAGTATGAGTTTATTACTAGTATGAGTTGAGATGTTATAACCTAATGAGATATTGCCAGATGTGTTTTTTTTCCATTTATAGATTAAATATATTTTATACATGATGTGTGGCATGTTGGTGGCTATTGAATATGTCTATTAACAGTCTATTTACATGATGCAACACAGTGAATAATGTTATTTAAAAGGCAGGTTCTTTTTGCTCATATTGGTCTCATATTATCTTCCCCTCTGTCAACTGTAGGGTAACACCCAACCCTATTGAGCATGTTAGGACTAGTTAGCTGTGAGCCCTTAATCACACTTACAATCAGTGACTTTCACAAGAACCGGTCCTGATTCACAGGCCGTCAAATAGTTCTGACACACTGAACAATCTCAAACTTGTGGGTTACAAGTACAAATATTCCTTTCACATTATATGTGAGTTTATATGCACTTCAGGGTTCGAGTTAGGGTTCCCCTCCTATCCCGTACCCTTGTTTAATTGTCGAAGACCAGTTTGTGTTACATTTTATGTTTGAGGTTTATCGATAGAGCATCTTCAACAAGATTGGCTGTCGGGCTTTTGCAAATCACAGCCAGATCCAGAGTTTCAGTTTGAAGCCATCCAGCCAGAAAACCGGTACAAATATCACATCAGTTAATGCATTACATGCAACATTGTGTGTAAATGTGGTTTTACTGAAGATGTGTGTGTCTGTGTGTTTTGTTGGGGGGGCGAAACTACATCTACGAACATAATCCTGACTATTACAATCTCCACCAGAGGTTGCAATAGTCAGGATTAGGATCAAGACACCAAAAAACACAACAGAGGAGATTTCATGCAGAACATTTAGCATCACATTTATGCAGGCAGAGCGATGCAAAGATTAAATACTGTAATATGGTTCTGTACAATTTCCATTTTAAATGCTTATGTACAGTTTCGACAGGGAAACGTTCCGAATTGGTCGGTCTATTTTAATGCACGTCCCACCCTTGAAGTGGAGACACGCTGCCCCTATCAGCGTTGACATGCACCGCCCCGCCAATCAGCATCTCCAGCCAGCAAAGAGCTGAGAATCTGGGGGAGCAGGAGCAGGAGCAGGAGCAGGAGCCGGAGCCGGAGCAGGAGCCGAAGCCGGAGCAGGAGGCACACGGTTCCGCGGACCCCGCGTTCGTCCGACACTTGGCACGAACCAGTCCCCAGGCAGCGGAGGTGATGATGGCGGCGGCCGTGGAGAGAGGTGGCGCACGGGCCGCTTTCCTGAACCCGAACAGCGGCGCTGGTGGTGGACTCGCACCGACCACCCTGCCTACCGGAGCGTTAGCCGGTGCTGTGGTCCTGGGCTCGGGCAGCATGCCCGTACCCATGAACCTCTTTGCGACCTGGGAGATAGATCGGTCATCCCCAAGCTGCGTTCCGAGGTAAGGTTGGCGAGGGTTAGGGTTAGCATGAAGCAACCACCGGGCAGGAGGGTTACAGATGACCGCATTGCTGGCGGACAAACAACACCCAGGTTTACTTAAACATTCGGTTAGACGGGTTAGCTGCCACACATCTAACACCACTGTTGGCTTACTAGCAGGCTAACTAGCTCAGTGGCTAATGCTAAAACTACTAGCAATAGCGTTGGTGGTTAAATTCCGCTTAGATTTCATGCTACAAACACTACTTAGACATGATTATTATTGCTGTTATAATAACAATAACGATAATAATTAAAAAACTTTAAATAAGTCTGTGTTTCTAGTGTTAAATGTATGTAGTATATTTTATTTTGTTGTATTGTTTTGGGTGCATAATTGCTTTTATTTCATGATGATCATTGATATTGGCTAGCAGGAAACAGAAGTCTAAGCAACCAACTAGTTTATCGGTATTTTGTGGCTAAACTGTCATAGCCTAACCCTTTCCTTTGTCCGTGTAACCGAGTGCTAAACTGATTTACGGATTTATAGAATGCGTGCTAGCAAAAGGAAAGCTAACTGCATGCAGATGCTTGGTTAGGGTTAGTCCTCCGGGTTAGGGTTAGCCCTCCGGGTTAGGGTTAGCCCTCCAGGTTAGGGTTAGCCCTCCAGGTTAGGGTTAGTCCTCCAGGTTAGGGTTGGTTCTCTGTGTTAGGGTTAGTCCTCCAGGTTAGAGTTAGGGTTAGTCCTCTATGTTAGAGTTAGTCCTCCAGGTTAGGGTTAGTCCTCTATGTTAGGGTTAGTCCTCCAGGTTAGGGTTAGGGTTAGTCCTCTATGTTTGGGTTAGTCCTCCAGGTTAGGGTTAGTCCTCTATGTTAGGGTTAGTCCTCCAGGTTAGGGTTAGTCCTCTATGTTAGAGTTAGTCCTCCAGGTTAGGGTTAGTCCTCTATGTTAGGGTTAGTCCTCCAGGTTAGGGTTAGTCCTCTATGTTAGGGTTAGTCCTCTATGTTAGGGTTAGTCCTCCAGGTTAGGGTTGGTCCTCTATGTTAGGGTTAGTCCTCCAGGTTAGAGTTAGGGTTAGTCCTCTATGGTAGAGTTAGTCCTCCAGGTTAGGGTTAGTCCTCTATGTTAGGGTTAGTTCTCCAGGTTAGGGTTAGTCCTCTATGTTAGAGTTAGTCCTCCAGGTTAGAGTTAGTCCTCCAGGTTATGGTTAGTCCTCTATGTTAGGGTTAGTCCTCTATGTTAGGGTTAGTCCTCCAGGTTAGGGTTAGGGTTAGTCCTCTGTGTTAGGGTTAGTCCTCTATGTTAGGGTTAGTCCTCCAGGTTAGGGTTAGGGTTAGTCCTCTATGTTAGGGTTAGTCCTCCAGGTTAGGGTTAGTCCTCTATGTTAGGGTTAGTCCTCCAGGTTAGGGTTAGGGTTAGTCCTCCGTGTTATCAGACCATCGCATCGTTTTTATCATGAGGTCACAACAAATCGGCTGTTCGGTGTTTTCTTAACGCTCCCACTTTGGCCCATTTTAAGAGGCGATGTTGTCACTCGGCGCTTCTCTGCAAACTCCTTGTTTTGAACGTTTACTCTGACTAACCCTAACTGCAGATCCCAGGTAGCGACATACCAGAACCAGGTAGCGACATTCAGCAGAACTGGTGCTCACTGTCTAGGCCCATAATCAGCTTTGACCTGGGTTAGGGTTAGGGTTAGCACTGCTGCCTAGGGTTAGGGTTAGGGTTAGCACTGCTGCCCAGGGTTAGGGTTAGAGTTAGCGCTGCTGCCCAGTCTGTCACCATTTTCCACCAAGCAGCATTGTGCAGTTCAGCTAAGCAAGGAGCAAATGTAACTGTTTCCAATCCCCAATCTAGGGCAGAGGGCCAACAGGACTGGTAAAGGTAAATTTTTTTTTTTGGAGTTATGCCATTTTTGAGTAAATTCCAAATAATCTGTTTCTGGAAAATCAGGTGTTTTCTGGGAGAATTGTGTGGAATTAGCAGGAACGACACAAGTGTTGGTGGTGCTGCTCTGCTCACTATAACGAACGTGGCAGCACAGGTCTTGTGTCTTCACCAGTTTCAATCAGGCGTTTGCATCTTTGGGCCAGACATGGTGACCTTTGCCCTAATTAGGAAAACAGCTTTGTCCGTCTTCATCATTTACAGAATATTATGGTATGTTTTGCACATTTTAAAGGGAGTAACAACTACATTTGCATTCTAAATAGCTCAAATATTCATCTTAAAGTAACAAAAGCATATCTTTGTTTTGCTGATGTTTGAGGACGAGTAGGGTGTGGATGTTTCACCCCAAAATGACCTTGGTGAGGCTGAATCTCCGTCACAATGACGGTACTTTGTAGACCTGCCATTTGATTCATCCGACCCGGTTCTGTGTGGCGTCCTGACATGGGCCTCACGTGTAAACGAGCCCCAAACCAGAGCCATATTATTGTTCTAGGGTTCGGGTTAGGGAATGAAGCATCAGTATTTCCATATCCTCTATACTGTCATCTCTTTAACCCTGAAGTTGGTGTGCATCATCCCTGTAGCCTTAATCTCTGATTTAACATTTAATTCCCTCTATGTTCATTTTTAAAGGAAAGATGAAACATTCGGGTCAGAAGGCACGTAAAGGCGCCTACCGTGGCAGATGTAAGAGCTTACCATATCCTTTCACTTCCCAAATAAGCCGTCCATCTCTAAAGCTGGAATATTGTTTCTCCCACCGGGGAAAGTCCGCAAATCTGATTTCATAACGGCAAAAGATGATCTGTTAATCTGATGTTGCACGCACACGTTGTCTGCTTAATCTTCTGCTTCCTTCTGCTTGCATAAACAAGGCTCAGAGGCCGTCGACAGGCCCTTCAGAGTGATGACACAACGTCCCATCTGGGTCTTTGTCATCTTAACAATCCTTGTTTTGTTCAGCTACACCCGCAGCTATCGTAGCAATATTATTGTCATGTTGGGGACCTTGTGTGTGTCTTTATTTCCATTTTAACATAGAGAATTGTTGCCAGACAGGCAAATGACTCCCTCTATCACCAACATGGCGGTAGCTAACACTTATTTTGATATGTCTGAACCCTCGTGCAGCTACGATGGTGGCAGGCAGCAGAGTACCTGAGCCCTCAGTGCTCTGCAGTGTCATAATATTCTCAACCCCAAGGCTCAGCCAATCAGTGTGACTTAACCATCAGTGTGCCTCTGAAGAGCTAACCCTAACCCTCTGAAGAGCTAACCCTGACCCTAACCCTCTGAAGAGCTAACCCTAACCCTCTGAAGAGCTAACCCTAACCCTGACCCTAACCCTCTGAAGAGCTAACGCTAACCCTAACCCTCTGTAGAGCTAACGCTAACCCCAACCCTAACCCTAACCCTCTGAAGAGCTAACCCTAACCCCAACCATCTAACCCTAACCCTCTGAAGAGCTAACCCTAACCCCAACCCTCTAACCCTAACCCTAACCCTCCGAAGAGCTAACCCAGGGGTGGGCAAACATTTTGATTCGTGGGCCACAATGGGTTCTAACATTTGACAAAGGGGCCGGACCAGGAGCAGATGGATGGATGGAGTGCTTTGGTAACCTCACCTCATTGGAGAAAAAATACACATCTTGGGATATGGAGAAAACATGTGCTTTAATTTCAAATGAAAATGAAGAGAAGCATTACAACAAAATATCTGACTTTGGAATGAGTCTTAAAACACTTAAAATCAAATGAATAAAATGTGCCTTTTTAAAAAAAATTAATAAACATTTCTATTTTAAAGCACTGAAAGTTCTGTTATCCTTCAGGATATCACCATCTCTCTCCTCCTGACTGTCTTTTTTCTAGTGGGAAAACACCAGAATTGTAGTGACAATTTACATTAACAAGGTTTATTCATTTAATTTTTCAAGTTTGGCGGGTCGGATTAAAACGTTTAACGGGCCGCGTGTGGCCCCCGGGCCTTAGTTTGCCCATGCCTGAGCTAACCCTAACCCTCTGAAGAGCTAACCCTAACCCTCTGAAGAGCTAACCCCAACCCTCTAACCCTAACCCTCTGAAGAGCTAACCCTAACCCTCTGAAGAGCTAACCCTAACCCTTCATGTTTCGGCTGCCAGCTAACTGGTGTTCTTCTGTGTGAAACCTCTGCATATGCTTCAGTGAACTGTTGTGGCATTTTTATGGATATTATTCATCAATTGTACAACAATTCTTAAGTTTCTGAATAATTCAACCCCAAGACAAAATGATTTTGCTATAGGATCATGGATGTTGTGGTGGTTATCACGGAGGTGCATTCACTTCAGTAAATGATGGAATGAACTCTAGTCTGGCACCATTAATTTTCTACGTCTGTATTCCATGGCACCATTGTGGAGGGGGCTAGCCATTGCCTTTGGGAAAGAGGTGGGACAATTCTGGACAAGTTCCCAGCTAATCGGAGAGCTAACCCTAACCTATCTAACTAACTTGTTTTTTTTTTAAATAAAATAAAAGAAGCTCTTTTGTAAGGGAAGGTGTTCAAAATGATTTAACCCCATGGTCCACTCTCTGCTCACACATGTTTCGGCAGAAGACCAATCAGCAATATGGCTTCCCTCCCCCTCAGGCTCTCTCCGACTACCCAAAATGTGTCAAAATTCTCTGTTTCCTTCCCGGTCTTCCTGGAGAAGAAGGAATTTCCTTGGAAAGCGTTTGACATTCCTGGCATCTGCAGCCAAAGCCGGGCTGCTTTGTTCTATCTATCAGATTCTGTTGTTAGCGTCTCACCCTGTCCAGGGTCCGCTGAAGCGTCACACAACTTTACCGGGAACAGTTGCACATCGACTTGTATTTCTCACCGAAGGAAGAAAGTTGCCCCCCCTTTTCAGGCCCCTATTGACAGACTTTGGTGTGGGTGGATACGTTCTGCTAGCCAACAGCTTCTTGAGTGTAAGAAGAAGACAAGGAAATGGTGCGCTGACACAGGCAAAATAAACATGTTGGGGACAAAGTCTCTGGAATCACATTTCTCTCCGATTCTCCTTCTTGACTTATTTCCCACCTCTCTCATTCAGGCATTTCCTGAACATCACGCGCCAGCAGCAAAGTTCCCCTTATTTCTCAAAAACAAGAAGCTTGGATTAACAAAATTTCAATGCATGAATGATGATGATGAAAAAAACAAATGAAAAAGCTAATAATAAAAGTAACTTTAATATATATGCGTGATTTAAAACAACACTCAAGCTGCAGGTCAATGTATTGGGTGATACATATTGTTAAGGGTCACCATCTTTATTTATTGGGTTTGGGTTAGGGTCTAACCCCAACCCTAACCCTCTGAAGAGCTAACCCTCTAACCCTAACCCTCTGAAGAGCTATCCCTAACCCTAACTCTAACCCTAACCCTAACCCAGGGGTGGGCAAATCCAGTTTCTCGAGGGCCGTATCCAAGCCAGACTTTCTGTCCTACAGGTAAACACTTTTACCTGGGGTTTCATTTACCTTGGTGAAAGTGGTTTCTTCCTGGTAGGATGCAAATCCCCGCTTGAATTCAACCCTGGATTTGACCTCCTCTGATTGGCAAATCCAATCCATGAAGGCTGGAATCCAGCCAGGTTTTCGATTTGCCCACCCCTGCCCTAACCCTAACTCTAACCCCCTAACCCTCTAACCCTAACCCTCTAACCCTAACTCTAACCATAACCCTGACCCTCTTACCCTAACTCTAACCATAACCCTGACCCTCTTACCCTAACTCTAACCATAACCCTGACCCTCTAATCCTAACCCTGACCCTCTTACCCTAACCCTGACCCTCTTACCCTAACTCTAACCATAACCATGACCCTCTTACCCTAACCCTGACCCTCTTACCCTAACTCTAACCATAACCCTCTGTCCATATTCCAAACTTGTATATTGTTGGCCTGTGCTGTCAAACATCACATTATAACTAAAAGCAGATACATTATAAAAATTATATTATATATGATTTATATATAACCCTAACCCTATATATAATATATATTATATAACAAATTACATTTGTTATAAAGCTGAACATTTTCAAAATGTTGTTCAGTAATGTTAGAATTGAACTTCCCCTGTGGAACTGATGGTATATTATTATAACACATATATTATTCTATATTAAATATGTTCCAACACTTTAGGTTGATCAGGATTAGGATCATCCCTCTTTCCAGACCGTTAGGGTCACTGGGCTGGACAAAGATTTATTTAAGAAAGGTTTTGCTCTTTTGACCCACTAGACTACGGGCAAAGAAGGCTCTCGACCTTCCACCTTAATAGGATTTAAAACCTAATCATACCTTGTTGGAGGTTTTAGCTGGGTCTATTTTAAGTGATGGGCCACCATAAGAAATAAACTGACAAAGTTCTTGTTCTTCTAAACAATACCGACATCATTCCTGCGTTGTAAGTGCTGTAAATCCATTTTTCGAGCTGACCTTGTATTTTGTATGGATTAGTTTCACTCTGTTTTGCCTGAAACATGGCGATTCTGCTCTGATCGAGTCTTGCGTGACCACTGACAATATGGGCCTGCTGGGCTCTTTGTCTTTTGGGGCAGAGCAAAATAAAGGTGTGTATCATGGGGGAAATAGCGAGAGCCGTGTCTCTGGAAGTGTTTTTGGGCTGCTAAGGTACTGCAAAGATGTGGCTTTGTGCATTCAGTGGTAATAAAAACAGGATGAATTTTAACACAAACTCCGGTTAAACCCTGTATCTGGTCATTTTGTGAAATTTGGAGACTGAGGAAGATAGTTTTGCATTTCAAGCACTGTCGATTTGCTTTAGGATAATTTATTATTTATATATGATTCTGTCCCTCCACCCAGACAGGAGCACATTGGTCCAAATATCAAGTCACACTCCTAACCCAACCCTCAGAACTAAAAATCTGGCACTCAACACTAATGCGCCAGTTCTGTGTGAAATTACAAAAAAGTTAGGATAATTGGACCAAGCATCAGGTTCTGCTAACAACATTACTGAGGTTGACACATGAGGTTCTGCAATGCTCTTCTGTTTCATTCCTGAAGATATCTGGCTGATCCTTTGACTAGTCTGCTTCTCATTCACACTAGTCCCCTCCATGTGTTTCATACCTGAGCGACGACATCGGCCAAGATGGCAGCGATTTGCTGGCTCAACGAGGCTTGAAGCCATAACTGAAATGCACCAGAGGTTTGAAGGACTCTGTGGTTCTTTCTTAATTAACAATCATTTCTCCCATCCTGGTAGTCACAATAATGCTAAGTTCTTCCTGATTGCACCCCCTATTTCAAGTCAACAGGATATTCTGAAGACCTTATCCTTTTCTCTGCAGCCTAATCACAGCACCTGTCACCAGGCTTACCTGAAAATCAATTAGCAGCTTTTGGTATTTTGGTTTTTGGATTAACACAATTTTTAGGTTTATGAGAATTGATTTACATGCTTGGCCATTAGCTTGTCTTCTTCCTCCTGAATTTATTTCACTAAAACAACCCAAGCAGCATATCACCATCTGTAGCACAACCTGAAGCTTGTGATGCTAACCTACGTACAGACTTGGCTTCTGTGGGACGTCCCACTGTTTCACCTTGTTAAAACCTGATCAGCCACTGTCCTCAGATTAGGCTTTTTATGGATAGGACTCATAATTAATTGGTTGCCTTCAAATTCCATCCGTATTTACTGTTTCTGCTCCTTCTCAGGCTGCCGTTCTTTAAAGTCTCCACATCATTTTACTTTTTGTCTTCAAACTCTCCTCTTGAAAGTATCTTTCTTTAGAAGGGGCTTTTTCTCTGAGAGACTTTTAGACTTCCGTGCAATGCATCTACGTGCATGCTTTACTGAAAGAGTGCAACTGCTTTCACAGAGATTAAAAGCACTAAAAGCTTAACTGGAAGTTGTATCTTGGAAGCCCCCAGCACATAGCAAACATAGGCAGTCTTTTTTTACCCATCTCTCTGGAACATCATTCATTCTGAACTCTAAACTCCTCCCTCCCTGCGCGCTTCGTGTCCCTGACAATCGTTGTGCAGTGATCCTCGGCCATGGAACTGGCAAAGCATCAAGCAGAGTGCTGACCTGGAGAAAAGAAGTACAAAAGTGTGCTTCTGGTTAGGCAGCATTTTTGTCTATTCACCGGGGACGGGGCCCCTCGCTCAGTAAACACATCTTTGTTCATCTTCTCTGATTGAAGCTGATATGTCCATTGTGATGCATATTCACATTTTTTGCATGAGGAACGGGTAATAAAAGAGAAAGGATAAACACGATGCTTTAGCGGTCAGCACAGAGTTTTACTGCTGTGAGATGCACTGGATCTGGTTTTTAATGGATTTAGGCATCATGATGTTTGAATTGGAGATGCTGGTTTCACTAGACTGATCCAGAAATAGTTCTGATTGTGCACATCCAGCACTCACTGTTGACTAATGACTTTGACAGATTTTGAGGTGGAGGGGATTTGAGTTCTGTTTTTTGTCTCGTGCCTTTGGGTCTTTTTTTCTCTAGTTTTTAAAAAGAAGAAATGGTTGTTGATTTTTCAGAAACTGAACCAACAGGGCGATAACTGGACTGGAGCTTATTTGCTTCCAAATTATTTCCTTGTTAGTGTTTCTTAAATGTGTTGTCGAGTGTGGGGATTTCAGATTTAGGGCTCAGTTTAAGGTCTGTGAAAGATCCATCATATTAGGGTTCGTTAGACATAACTCAAAGCAGTGAGTGGCCAAAGTTGTCTCTGCAACATCTGGAGAAATCTATGCATGGCCCTGACAAAGGTCAAAGACCATTCTGACAGGAAGGTCAGATAGGGTGTTACAAAAAGGGTTAAGTGCTGCCCAAATGTGTGTGTTCGTCTTTGCCCTCTAACCCTAACCCTCTAACCCTCTCACCCTAACCCCCCTAACCCTCTAACCCTAACCCTCTAACCATAACCCTCTCACCCTAACCCTCTAACCCTCTCACCCTAACCCTCTGACTCTAACCCTAACCCTCTAACCCTCTCACCCTAACCCCCTAACCCTCTAAGCCTAACCCTCTCACCCTAACCCTCTAACCCTAACCCCCTAACCCTAACCCTCTAACCCTCTCACCCTAACCCTCTAACCCTAACCCTCTCACCCTAACCCCCTAACCCCATAACCCTCTAACCCTAACCCCCTAACCCTCTCACCCCCTAACCCTCTCACCCCCTAACCCTCTCACCCTCTAACCCTCTCACCCTTACCCTCTCACCCTAACCCTCTAACCCTCTAACCCTCTCACCCTTACCCTCTCACCCTAACCCTCTAACCCTCTCACCCTTACCCTCTCACCCTAACCCTCTCACCCTAACCCTCTCACCCTAACCCTCTAATCCTAACTTCAGCCTCGGACATTCAGTACGGCCATTAATTTTATACGCAATCAGAAAGGCTTGTTCAAAATATCCCAGTTCTGGTGAGAAGTTTGTGTTAAATGCATACTCTGTTCATGGAGAAATTAGATCTTTATTCAGTTTTATGCTTAAATGATAATGTGCTAAACTTCAGTGCCATAAAATAGAGTTTGTACTATTATCACTGGAGAGAAAATAAATGAAGCAGCCAAGATAAGATAATGCACTGTGGCACAATTCCATGCCTCTTATCTGAAACCAAATATTTGACCACAGCTGTGACTGTGCAGCCAATAATGATTTGATTTGCTCAGGACTGATACACATAAAAGGATTCAAACACAGATGTAAACAGTAGCTGACATCTCCTCCTCTGCCTGACACAATCTAAAATGGGGAATAAACACGTTTAAATCCACAACATAAAGGTAAAGATTTTTGGACTTCGGTAGAATAAAATTCCCGGTCCTTTCAAAGAGCAGGAATTAGTTTCAGTTTGTTTTTGTAGTATTTGTAATGAAGTATATGGAGATAGAGCGTTGATAAAAAGTCATTGTTTACAGCACTTCGTGCCTGATTCAGAGTCATCCATCCATCCATCCATCCATCATCCATCCATCATCCAGTCATCTATCTATCCATCATCCATCCATCATCCAGAGTCATCCATCCATCCATCATCCATCCATCATCCATCCATCCATCATCCAGAGTCATCCATCCATCATCCATCCATCCATCATCCAGAGTCATCTATCTATCCATCATCCATCCATCCATCCATCATCCATCCATTATCCATCATCCATCCATCCATCATCCATCCATCATCCAGAGTCATCTATCTATCCATCATCCATCATCCATCCAGAGTCATTCATCCATCCATCATCCATCCATCCATCATCCATCCATCCAGAGTCATCCATCCAGAGTCATCCATCCATCCATCATCCATCCATCCAGAGTCATCCATCCATCATCCATCCAGTCATCCATCATCCATCCATCCATCCATCTAGAGTCATCCATCCACCCATCCATCCATCCAGAGTCATCCATCCATCCATCCATCCATGGGGGTCAGGTCGTGGGGGCAGCAGCCTGAGCAGAGGGGCCCAGACTTCCCTCTCCCCAGCTACCTCTTCCAGCTCATCCGGAGGGATCCCCAGGCGTTCCCAGACCAGTTTAGAGACATAGTCTCTCCAACGTGTCCTGGGTCTTCCCGGGGGTCTCCTACCAGAGGGACACACCCTGAAGACCTCACCAGGGAGGGGCCCAGGGGGCATCCTGACTAGATGCCCAAGCCACCTCATCTGGCTCCTCTCAACGCGGAGGAGCAGCGGCTCTACTCCGAGCTCCTCCAGGATGGCAGAGCTTCTCCCCCTCTCTAGGGGAGAGCCCAGCCACCCTACGGAGGAAGCTCATTTCAGCCGCTTGTACCCGTGATCTTGTTCTTTCGGTCATTACCCAAAGGTCATGACCATAGGTGAGGGTAGGAACGAAGATCGACTGGTAAATCTCTTCACCACTACGGACCGGTGCAGAGTCCGTATTACTGCGGACGCCGCATCGGTCCGCCTGTCGATCTCCCGCTCCATTCTTCCCTCACTCGTGAACAAGACCCCGAGGTACTTGAACTCCTCCACTTGGGGCAGGATCTCCTCCTTGACCCGGAGAAGGCACTCCACCTTTTTCCGGTTGAGAACCATGGCCTCGGATTTGAAAGTGCTGATTTTCATCCCAGCCGCTTCACATGCGGCGCCAAACCGATCCAGCGATCGTTGGTCACGGGCCGATGACGCCAACAGGACCACATCATCTGCAAAGAGCAGAGACCCGATCCTGAGGTCACTAAACTGGACCCCCTCAACACCACGACTGCACCTAGAAATTCTGTCCATAAAAATTATGAACAGAATCGGTGACATAGGGCAGCCCTGGCGGAGACCAACCCTCACTGGAAACGAGTTCGACTTACTGCAGCAATGCGGACCAAACTCTGGCACCGATCGTACAGGGAGCGGACGGCCCGTATCAGGGGGCCCGACACCCCATACTCTCGGAAAACCCTCCACAGGACCCCCCAAGGGACACGGTCGAATGCCTTCTGCAAGTCCACAAAACACATGTGGACTGTTTGGGCAAACTCCCATGCACCCTCGAGGACCCTGCTGAGGGTGTAGAGCTGGTCCACTGTTCCACGTCCAGGACCAAAACCACATTGCTCCTCCTGAGTCTGAGGTTCGACTATCCGGCGGACTCCTCTCCAGTACCCCTGAATAGACCTTACCAGGGAGGCTGAGGAGTGTGATCCCCCTATAGTTGGAACACACCCTCCGGTCCCCCTTCTTAAAACGGGGACCACCACCCCGGTCTGCTGATCCAGCAGCACCGCCCCCGATGTCCACGCAATGTTGCTTATTAAAATATGTTCCCATTTAAATGATAGAGTTGGTTAGACGTTATCACTGATTGTTGAATAGAAAAAAGAATTCATTTATTACATTTGAGATAAAACACAGGAAAATGACTGTAAACCAATGCAGTGTTTTACCTTCAAAGATGAAAATGTTCAGTTTTTACAGCAACAGTGAGAGCTTGGTAATACTTAGTACTTCAAATAATAATTAATAACCTGCCTGTTACTGCCATACAACTGAAAGAGGGATTTCCCATTTCTGCTCTTATTATCTGGGAAACAGACAGAAGGTTGGATTGTTACGTGTTAATGCCACCAGACAGAGATATTTCAATATAGACCCACCAAAGTTGATGATATTTATGTTTTAGGGAATGTTGGCACAGGGAGATATATTTGACTTTAGTTTGTTAATTTGGGAATTATAAGAGAGAGAATGAATCCATTTGTACTTGAGGGTGTGCAAGCAAGACTTTAGCACATTTAATAACCTGAGCATCATTTTAGTGTCGTCACAAACACGGTGAGACTGGTCGTCTTGTGTCCCTGTGAGCCATTTCAGCACACTGATTAGCTAATGTGGGACGTGCTCTTTTGCCTTGTTCACTGATTGGGTGGCACTGCTGAGGAGCACGGTGACAGACTGGCACCAGCCCACAACAGATGGTTGTGTGTTTCACTCCCAACAGCCCAGTGGCAGGGAGGAGTGGAAATAGCTCGACCGGTTCCCTCGGTGACCTGTTTAGTAGCTCCAGAGACAAAGAGAGATGTGGTTAGTTGTTAAACTGTGTTTTTCAGCCCTGTTTCCTCCCTCCTGACAGAAAGCTGTGGCCAACCTGCACACTAGACCCATGAGCTGCCTACAGGGGTCAACATTGAATTATTCCAGCCTGCTTAAATAGCCCCACCAAAATGGCATTAAGTTGTGTGGACAGAGATTATAATCAAATTTCTGCTATAAAAATCAAGATTAGATAATGGCCAAATTAAACCTTTTACATCACGTGACTGTTACAAGAACTCTACTCTTACACAAATCACAAACAAATTCCTTAAATCTTTTAAGATTACAAGATTTGAAAAATGAAAGAACATTATAAAAACTAGGACTATTTATGTAATACTCGATTTCGTCACTGCGACTGTACAGACTGCTCTCTCTGCTTTTAACACATTTCTAACTAACGAGCAGAGAGCGCATCACTGTCTACTCCATCCTTTCTTTCTTCCTTTGCCTTCCTCCCCTTTGACTTGGACTGAAAATAATTATATAATTATGATAATAGAGCAGGAGTGGCAGGAAAAGTGGGCCAGGAGGAACTCGATGGAAATGATTTATTGTGGTAAAATCAAATCTACTATTACGTGTTATAGCACCATTAATGAATGTCTTTTGATAATGAGGATGGAAGCACTGGTCTGAAGTTTCATTCCCTGTTACTACCTACTGATTTAGTCAATACTAAATCAATAAGCTTTCGAATGATGCATGCACCAATATAAAATCACTAACTTCTAATTTGTCAGTAAATGGTGGAGTAAACAATTGTGGAACATCAAAATTCCCTTTCAAATTGTAATGGAGCTGTAAATAATGGGATCTGGGCACGTTCTGCCAATGCCATCGCTGACTCAGCTGCTTACTTTGAATTGAGACGGTTATTGTCCATTCCTGCAGAGACTGTGACGGTTTTGCTGCTTTTCCCTGAGAACGTGTCATGAAGCTGCGTTCATCATGTGTTGGTCAGGCCACTAATTCCTTTTTCTTTCTCTCTCTCCTCCACAGGCTGTGCAGCCTCACACTGAAAAAGCTTGTTGTTCTCAAGGAACTTGACAAAGAGCTGAACTCCCTGTCTATAGCTGTCAAAATACAGGTGAGTTGGTTTGTCTTCCACTTGGAATGGGACTGAAAAGCTGCAGATTTTAGGCACTGAGCTGTGGCTGTTCTTTGGAGCTTTGCATTTGCCCGATCACAGAGCCAAGACCATGATAAGACATGCTGCTAATCCTACTGATTGATATAAAAACATCCTGAGCTGCACTCTGAGACATCAACACAGGTGCTTTAAATAGCTGACTAGCGTTAGCACTCTAAGCAAGGGCAATAGTTGGATTAGATGGAATGTGCTACTAATATTGATGGTTGATGCATTTCTGTGCTGATAAATCTGCAGAACATGTGTTGTTGAATTGTGGATTCTTTTCTTACAACACACCTCTTGTACATTCTTAAAACCTTATATCAACACCAAATCCTCTATGATGCAAAATGAATCCACCCTTGATTGGATATTTCCAATCAAACCAAATAAAGGCAAAAAGGGATTTGAGCTGTCAAACATTCTTGGATTGTCAGCATCCAAGGCCACACCAAGACACATTTCAGACCTCAAATTATTAATATCTGCAAGAATTTTTCAACGTTTGGGATGAAATAGTCAGGTAAATGATATGCTTGCCCATTTACCGTTGAGCTTCTGAAAATGGTACGTAAAAATCACTGCAATTATTGAGTAATTACTGCAATTAATTAGGACTTAATTAAAATCACATGCTTGGAACTAAATCACATCTGAGGTTTGCTATTAAAACATGGTAGAGGGAAAGTAGTGCCACCTCTGTCTCATCCTACCAGAGTAACGCCACAAGTCTCTTTATCCATGAGCTGCGTTGTCTTTAGAGCGTGAAACCTCCCATTTCTGTGGGACTGCCGGAGGGCAGCCGAGCAAAGCTCTGTTCATTGTCGCTCTGGAACTGGAGCATTAAATGCAATTTCAGCAGGTTTGGTTAGAAGGATAAAAGAAATAGAGAGGAGCAGATGGAAGAGGAACAAGAGGCTTGTTTCCAGGATGGTTGACAAAGCCTCGTTACCATATGTCATCAGTCTCTTGAGCAGTCACCTCTCCTCTAACCCTCCTCAGACTGATGACCGCAGGAGCAGGGATGATGGGATGGCAGAAGCGTTGCTTGATACTCACGTTCAGACAATTAGAATTTTTATTATTTTACCAAAACAAATGATTGCTTGGTAAGTTTAGCAAAGAGTTGGAATTTGAGGGAGGGAGGGGTTCAAAAAGTGTCTATATTTTGTCCAGTTGGTAGTTTGGTTCCCAAGATGCCCTTTGTTGCAAGAACCTTGCTGAACTTCTTGTCTTAGGCTCTCCAGAACAAATTCATAGGTCTAAAAGTTGCGGTTGATATTCTTTCAGGGTTGTGGAGCTTAGCAGGTCTGCAATGTCCCCCAATATGGCCCCAGAGAGACGGTGTAAAAGCTTGTATCAGAGGGGTCGGTCTGTGCAGCCCCCGTTTGCCAAGTCTCTGCTAGTTGATGCATGCCAGGCAGTTTGAGAGTGTCCTGCTTTTGTGCCTTGATTCATTGTGCTGATCATCAAGTAGAGAAAAGAGTACATCGTAGTCCTCTTTGTGGGAGACATGTTTTTTGAAAAGGTCTGGAACCTTTGAGTCAGGCAGAGATTTAGTCCTTTTTCTCTGTATTATCCACAAACACATCAGTTGCCCAGGGAAACACTCACAAAGTTCTCCTTATTGCAAATCTTGCCACAGTCTATTTATTAGAAGCTTTCGAAGTATTTTATGCATAGATTAGTTTGTCTTTTTTTATTTCCTCACAAGTGAAATGCAATAAGATGTGTATCCAGTTTGTCCGAGGAGATTCCTGATGAACCCGGAGGAAATCAGCAAAACAGAAGAATTTAAAGGGGCAATACTCTCCCTCCACCTCAAACCTCTTTTCACCTTCTCTGGAATCTGTTACTTTTCTTTTGTGCCTCTGTTCTACATTTTCATTGTAACAGGAAGTTGAAGAGAGAAGGGACTGTGGCAGAGTGGTTTAAGCATGTTTTAGCCACTCCCACTAACTGGTTACCATTTTACAGTTGTATTTATGTAGACCGTACAAAATGGACCTTACAAACCTTATTGGGTGGGGAAACAGCAATGAAAATTGTTTCTGTAAATATAAGTGGGATTTTTGAAGGGGCTGCTGAGCTGGTTGCTTGGCAACCGTGTTATGGGAAAAAAGACAAACATCAATTGGTCTCGACCAAGAAATTTTTGTGTATTAATCTGTGAGTTGGCAAGTGCACGAAGACTTGATTAGTTTTCATGAATTTTTTTAAATTGTTCTTCAGGAGGAAAAGGTGTTTTTCACAGAACTGCAAGAAAAATTATTTTCCAAAAATTCCAAAACCATATCTCTTGCCATCATGAGTTTTTTCCCCACTGGGATTCTCTGTCTACAACTGGGAATGATGCCATTAGTGCTTTGCTGTTCATGATTTACTGTTAAGCATCCTATTATCCAACAGTTTTCTCAGAAAGAAGTAGAGTGTTATCGATGGAGCAGGGGTGTCTCCTCGAACCCGAACCCTCTAACCCATAACCCTGACCCCTAACCCTCTAACCCTAACCTTCCTCTAACCCTCTAACCCTAACCCTCTAACCCTAACCTTCCTCTAACCCTCTAACCCTAACCCTCTAACCCTAACCCTGACCCCTAACCCTCTAACCCTAACCTTCCTCTAACCCTCTAACCCTAACCCTCTAACCCTAACCTTCCTCCAACCCTCTAACCCGAACCCTCTAACCCTGACCCCTAACCCTCTAACCCTAACCTTCCTCTAACCCTCTAACCCTAACCCTCTAACCCTAACCTTCCTCCAACCCTCTAACCCGAACCCTCTAACCCTAACCCTGACCCCTAACCCTCTAACCCTAACCTTCCTCTAACCCTAACCCTGACCCTAACCCTCTAACCCTAACCTTCCTCTAACCCTCTAACCCTAACCCTCTAACCCTAACCTTCCTCCAACCCTCTAACCCTAACCCTCCTCTAACCCTAACCCTCTAACCCTGACCCTCTAACCCTAACCTTCCTCCAACCCTCTAACCCATAACCCTGACCCCTAACCCTCTAACCCTAACCTTCCTCTAACCCTCTAACCCGAACCCTCTAACCCTAACCCTGACCCCTAACCCTCTAACCCTAACCTTCCTCTAACCCTCTAACCCTAACCCTCTAACCCTAACCTTCCTCCAACCCTCTAACCCTAACCCTCCTCTAACCCTAACCCTCTAACCCTAACCTTCCCCTAACCCTGACCCTCTAACCCTAACCTTCCTCCAACCCTCTAACCCTAACCCTCTAACCCTCTAACCCTAACGCTCTAACCCTCTAACCCTAACCTTCCTCCAACCCTCTAACCCTAACCCCTCTCTAACCCTAACCCTAACCTGCTGGTTTACAAGCATAAAACACAAACTGGTTTCTCCCCATTTCCAGATTCTGTGCTCTCCTCGCTCTCATATCATTGTTTCTTGCTCTCTCTCCTCTCTGTCTCTCTCTCTCCTCCCTCGCTCTCTCTCTCTCTCTCATATCATTGTCTCTCGCTCTCTCTCTCTCCTCTCTGTCTCTCTCTTCTCTCGCTCTCTCTCTCTCTCTCATATCATTGTCTCTCGCTCTCTCTCTCCTCTCTCTCTCTCTCTTCTCTCGCTCTCTCTCTCATATCATTGTCTCTTGCTCTCTCTCCTCTCTGTCTCTCTCTCCTCTCTCCTCTCTCTCTCTCTCTCTCTCTCTCTCTCTCTCTCATATCATTGTCTCTTGCTCTCTCTCTCCTCCTCTCTCTCTCTCTCTCTCATATCATTGTCTCTCTCTCTCCTCTCTCGCTCTCTCTCTCTCTCTCTCTCATATCATTGTCTCTCTCTCTCCTCTCTCGCTCTCTCTCTCTAGCTTTGGTTCTCTCATGACATATCTATCTAATTAAGACTGTATTAAGTCCCACTGGTTTATGCTTACAGTCACTGAAGAACCCCAATAACGTTCTTCTTTTATGGCATCTGCAGCAGATTCCTGGCAGATCATTACTGCCCCCAACAGGTGGGTTATGTGACTTAATTAAATGTGATCGATCATGGAATCTCTTGCCCACGTTTTAACTTGCCACTGTGGCTTGTGGGCTAATCAAATTCACCCACCCCTTCATAAATGTATCTGCATTTAGCCAGAATAACATTTTGAATCTGAGAAACTTTTAGCCACAATATTGTCCAAAAATTAGCCGCTAATTCATTGAAGATGAATAAAGTTACCACCCATCAGTTCTTTACAACAGCCAGGATGGCTTTGCTAGACCTTTATGGACACATCCACCCATTTCTGAATTAATGCAAAGTTTGAAAGGTTATTACCAAACAAGCTGAGTACAGTACTATCCAACATTTGATAGAGCTGACAAAGATTCTTCCTTGGTGTTCAACAGTTGAATAACTCTGGTTTTTATGTCTTGATGATCTCATTTTCCCTTTGTATGAACAATGGCAATCAAATTTTCCATTTGGCCTTCAATTCTGTTTTCAGGATGGTTTCCTGCTCCTGACTTCTTAAAGTCTCAGTTGTGGTTTTCGTCAATTACTTTCTTGACTTCTTTTATGTCTAAGAAATAGGACTACTTATACTCTTATACAGCACATAAGTGGCTTGTTCAGGAGCTACGATTTCAAGGAAAATGAACTGTTGGCTTTCTGGTTTTGTTTTTGACTGCAGGCCATCATTAGCAACCAAAGAAAAATGATTAAACATGATTCTTTTTTTTACATTTAATCTTTTTACTGTGTTGGTTGGTTTGAACATGGTTAGATACTTCTATGTAAAAAGGTGGATGCCACATATAAATAATTTTGTAGTTCCTGTAGTGTTCCTCTGATCCCTAATCAAGACTGAAATTGTGCTTTAGAACATGGCTTGTTTGTCTTTAGACAGAGCGGTTGGCTAAAAATTCTGTCAATGTGCAACTATTTATTGTCCAACTCTACGATACTTTTGGCTGTGATCCACCCGTGATCATTGTAATCTTCTTGCTTCACAGCTTCTGAAAGAAGTTTGTGTTTTTATTATATATATCATATCTAACCTGTTTTTCAGAGCCTTAGAGTAAAAAACAAGACAAAAAAACCCTAACCCTAACACCACATAAATGTTAATGCAGCAGGTCACGGTTATATCCTTAAATTTAGGACTGTATGTATTAACCGTGATGGTCATAGGCGACTAGTTCATCCTGTTTTAAGATTTAGCGGTGCTGATGATAAAGTGTCTTAGCAAAGGATCCAGTGTCTTGGCAAATGCATTGGATTATTGAAGGGTGAGCTCGAAACTGGATACCTTTCCCCTCCCTGGCAGATGTATTGAATACCTGAACTAAAAATGACTTGGTAAATACTGGAAATTATGATATCTGTCATCCTCACTTCAACCCAGAAATCAAAGCATTAAAGAGCTGTTTCTGTTGATGTGGCCACACTTTGATTTCCTGTCTGATCTAAAAAAAAAAACAAAAAAAAAAACAGGATTAATCATGATTCAGCTATTGAATTGCAAACATGGTACAGACTGAATCAGATCATCTCAAGACACACCCTCTGTCCTTAACCCCCTAACCTCTGTCCTTAACCCCCTAACCCTCTGTCCCTAACCCTCTAACCCTAACCATAACCCTCTGTCCCTAACCCTAACCCTTTGTCCCTAACCCCCTAACCCTGTCCCTAACCCTAACTCTCTGTCCCTAACCCTTTGTCCCTAACCCCCTAACCCTCTGACCCTAACCCCCTAACCCTAACCCTCTGTCCCTAACCCTCTAACCCTAACCATAACCCTCTGTCCCTAACCCTAACCCTTTGTCCCTAACCCCCTAACCCTGTCCCTAACCCTAACCCTTTGTCCCTAACCCCTAACCCTGTCCCTAACCCTAACCCTGTCCCTAACCCTAACTCTCTGTCCCTAACTCTCTGTCCCTAACCCCCAAACCCTCTGTCCCTAACCCTCTGTCCCTAACCCCCTGTCCCTGACCCCCTAACCCTCTGTCCCTAACCCTCTTACCCTAACCCCCTAACCCTAACCCTCTGTCCCTAACCCTCTTACCCTAACCCCCTAACCCTAACCCTCTGTCCCTAACCCTCTTACCCTAACCCCCTAACCCTAACCCTCTACCTCTTACCCTAACCCCCTAACCCTAACCCTCTGTCCCTAACCCTCTAACCCTAACCATAACCCTCTGTCCCTAACCCTAACCCTTTGTCCCTAACCCCCTAACCCTAACCCTGTCCCTAACCCTAACTCTCTGTCCCTAACCCTTTGTCCCTAACCCCCTAACCCTGTCCCTAACCCTAACCCTGTCCCTAACCCTAACTCTCTGTCCCTAACTCTCTGTCCCTAACCCCCTAACCCTAACCCTCTGTCCCTAACCCTCTAACCCTCTGACCCTAACCCCTAACCCTAACCCTGTCCCTAACCCTTTTGCTTTGCTGACGAATCTCCCTCAACTCCAGTCGTCTACCTTATATAATAAAGTTAATTTTAGTTTTGATCTGTAGCTTCAAACTGGTTCTAAAGTGCCAAATGTGCAAAACAGACCAAATATGCACACTGGCTTCACTGTCCTAAAATAATAGTGCTTTAACTTTACTTTCTTCCAGGGTTCTAAACGTCTGCTGAGATCCAATGAGTATGTCCTCCCACCCAGTGGACTGATGGAGACGGATCTCGAACTCACATTCTCACTACAGGCAAGAACTTTTGAAATCTTTCTTTGTACTTTTGCACTTGTGTGGCAGTTTTGTGACAAGCAGGGGGGGTGTGGCCTTTATGTGGAGAGTTGGTACTAAATGTACGCTCAAAAACAGTGAGGTGGAGTCAGACAAATTACTAAAAGGGCGAAACTGCTTCTGAAAAAACTTATATTAAAGCTGCAACTGACAAAACTGGGAAATATTAGCTACAGAAGGGTTAGAGTTAACCCTAACCTTTTCCTCAGTCTGTAATAGAGGACACATGGCAGGTTCCCAAATGTTCTCTCATCAAGTAACTAAACACTAAAGTCTCCATCTGCTTTTTCTGTGTGCCTCTGCAAGGCGTGCAGATTAGGATCTAGCTAGCCAGACACTAAAACAAGAACTGCTTGGACAAAATGTGCAACTAAGAGGAGTTTACCGTTTTATCGCAAATTTGTGGCTACTGCACTGTCTAAAAAAAATCCCCAAAAAACTCCCAAATCCTTGTTTCTAGCACCCCAGAAAACATGGCTTATTAATTTCAACTTGTTTTTTTCCCCACATCATGTAGCATCATGTAAAAATATCAGTCTTGAGAAGTTGTGCAAGTCTGCATTTGAAATCAGGCTGGTATTCTGTTTTTGATCACCTTAATGTGTGTGGCTAAGGGAGGGGCGCTCTTGAATAGGTATTGAATTGGGTTAGTGGTGTGTTTAGGCCTACAGAGAGACTGTAGGTGGCGTTCTGAGGGCAGCGACACGCCACAGACAGAGGCACGCTCGTTCCTTGGTTCATCTTAATGTCCATGCATGATGCGGTCTGCATTGTTAAACCACCTCTATTTTTTTGGTGTAACTTCCAGTACCCACATTTTCTGAAGAGAGATGCCAACAGACTGCAGATTATGCTGCAGAGGAGGAAACGCTACAAGAATCGAACCATCCTTGGCTACAAGACTTTGGCTGTCGGAGTCATCAACATGGCTGAGGTAGACTATCGTGGCTCCTGCGGGATGTTTCCTTCTGTTCACTCATTTTTTTTCCTGTTCCTCTTTAGCCCTTCATTTCTCCTGAGACTTCTGAGAATCCCATCAGTCATATTCTCTGGTACACTTACAGTGATTGACATGGTTGTTGATTTCTTTGTGCTGTTTAGCAGTTGCCGTACAGGAGATTCACACTCATCACACAAACCCGTCTGTGAGATTATGGGCCATCTGTGGTTGGGACTGGCTTCAGACACACAGCACAGTTCACCATGCTATGATGAAGTGATGGAATAGAAGATTATTAAAAGTCCCCCTGTACAGGCTTCTTATATGATATACAGTATGTTTTACGTATATCGGTTGGCAACATGCTTCGGCGATTTAATGCTATCCAAAGTTGCGACATAGTCACTTGCACACTTGTTCATTCCTTAATTGTAAATTCTAAACATTGAAACTTCCTGCTGTTATTGTTGTTCTTCTGTGGGTTCTTTAATTGCAGCACAGTAGACAAAAGTGTGTTTCTCCTTCGTTGAACTGACAGATGACCGATCCCGGGGGTGTTGGGGATCAGAACTAATGCAAGCTTGGAAATATTGATTTACAGAGTTACAAATTGTTGACAGGATTTTTTTTAACCTCATTTTAGCAATAATAGACCTTGTGTTCAGAAGGTACCTGTCTGCGTGTTCATGCCAGAAAGCGACACAGTACCAGAAGTTGTCTTTTTAAAATGCTACCCAGAATTTAGTAAAAATAAAAAGGATCAAAAATACATTGGCCAAATGAATCACAATTAAAATACAATCATAAACCAGAATCAGTCGACTGGAACATAAGTCGCCACTGCACCAGTTCTAATACTCAAATCAGGAATGTTGTCTGAGATAAATTTATGAAAAGGTGCCTCCTATATATATATCTATATATATCTATATATACTATATATATATATATATATTGTGTATATATAGATATATAGATATATCTATATATATACAATATATATAGATAGATATATCTATATATAGATATATCTATATATATATCTATATACTGTATATAGATATATATATATACTGTATATAGATATATATATAACTCATCTTGAGCAGTCAGTGCACCGAAGATGATTAAATAATGAGTAGGTTCAGTGTCTAACTGAGAAAATCACATGTTTACATCAATCATAGCTATAATACAGACTCTTTCCAAAAATAATTGCAAATCATGGAAAAGTTTATTCATTTCCATAATTCCATTGAAAAGGTTACATTTTACATAATTTGGGCTTCCAGATCATAAAACCCACGGAAACAGGAATTCACAACATTTAGAGCACTGAAGAAATCAGGCAAAACATTTTCAGGGTTAGGGTGACGCAGTCATGACGAATGTGTCACACACTAATCATCGATGAAACTCAAACACCTGCACAGGATTCCCCATTAATTGGTTCAGTTTGGTTCAATATGGGGAAGACTGGCAGACTTGACAACTGGCCAGAAGAGTCATCGATGCCCTCCATGTGGTGGGTTAGCCACAAAAGGTCCTAGCTAAGGAGGCTAGCTGTTCAGAGTGCTGCGTCCAAGCATGCCAATAGAAAGTAGTGGCAGGAGAAGATGCGGCAGCATACGAGATGACCGTGGGCTTCAGTGGATTACCAAACCGAGAAGATTCAAGAATCTGGCAGAGATTGAGGGTGGAATGAGGCGAGAGTCACATCATTTGGGGTGCGATGTCTGGTGCAGGTGTTGGTAACCTCTTAGATCCAAGGTCACCGCACCAGTCTATCAGAATGTTTTAGAGGACCTTATGATGTCTTCTGCTGAGAATCTGCATGGAGATGCAGATTTCATCTTCCAGCAGGACCTGGCCCCTGCCCATATTGCCCGAAGCACCAAACTGGGTTTTATTGCCATCACAGTGCTTGACTGGCCAGTCATCTCTTTTCTGGAACCCCTTTGAGAATCTATGGGTTATTATCAAGAGGAAAACGAGGGGCAGCAGACCCAAAAACCAAGAGCTGACATGAAGCAGGAGGAATCTGGGCTTCTGTAACTCCCCGTAATGCCAGAGGCTGATGGCCTCGGTGCCACGGTGATTAAGGCAGAGGGATTCCCAACCAAGTATGGAACATTCACATATCATTTAGAAAGTACCATATTTTGATTGATTTGATGTGATCCTAATTTCTTTTTGTATCTGCAAAAACTGAGAAGTAAAAGGGGATTTCTTCAGTTTTCAAATTTTTTGAATTCCTGTTTTGATGGAGTTTCTGAGCTGGAAGCTCTTGAAATTGAGATACTTGTTTCAATTGTGGGTCCTGTAATCTATAAAAGTTGAACTTTTTTAATGGAATTATGGAAATGAATAAACTTTTCCATAATATACATTTTTTTTGTAAAGGGTCTGTATAAGTTGATTATATGAGGGGCCATTAAGTAAAACTTTATTAATACACACAGACAGGGTCTATACAATAGGGTGATCAAGGGTTAGGGTTAGGGTTAGTTAGGGTTAAGGTTAGTTATATCTTTAGCATTGAATTTTTTAACCCTTTGAAATCAATTGCTGTGATGAGGTAATTGAATAGATTTGAATCGAGCACAGTTTCAACTGAAAGTTGTAGCTATTATTGCCCAGGCCAAAGATAATCTCAAGCAGGAGCCCCAGGATAAAAGTTGATAGAAAATAAGGTGAAGGCATTATTACATTTTAAAATGCTGTTTTACTGCTTTAGTGATTACTAGCAACAACCCATAGACTTCTATGAATAAATCTGGTTTTAACATTATTATATCTTGTTGTTCTGGGTAGTTAAGTGTCAAACCCTGTAGTGCAGACCCTTATGTGCTCTTATTTTGAGCCTATTGCAGTTTAATGTGGGAGAACGTTACCTATTGCACTTCCAGCTTCCACGCCTAATGGGTCATTTCTCTGGGATGTGATTCATTAAAGCTAGTGCACCTTAGATAGAACTCATTTCAATACTGCTATGTTTTCTGACTGATATAGTAACGTGGACCTGGACCGTTTAGCAATTTGCAAATAAAATTTCATTTGATGATTAAAAACGCTTGGAGGCGGTAAATCTCTCTCCAGATAAAAGAACATCTAACAATGACAGTTCTGTGTTGGATTGTATTAGTTTGGTTAGAAAAATGCATCCTTCTACTCTGTCACAGAAATGTTGTTTGTGTCCTGTTTCTGGAAACTTGAAAAAAGGATTAACTGTTAGTTCTAAAGTCAGTGCCTGGTCCTGTTAACCCTCCTGTTGTTCAGGTGATGCAACACCCCACAGACGGAGGACAGATTCTGGGTCTCCACAGTAACGTGAAGGAGGCTCAAGTACGTGTGGCAGAGATCAGCGTGTACTCGCTGTCCAGCCAACCCATCGACCACGAGGACGGCAGTGGCCAGGCTGGCCGTAAGACCAAAACCTCAGGTGGGGGCTGACTTCTCCCAGATCGGTCCAGATCAGTTTTAGGATCTTCACTTTTCTCTGCTGATTCTGGCCAGAGAGAGACTCCACACCCTTTATCCTGACGTGTTCATCGTTCTGGATGGAATTAAGGAGGCCCTTCAAGTCCAAAACACAACAAATGACCTCATAAATAGAGTTCTGAATAGATGTCATTGGGAGGGGAGAGAAGATGCTTATCTTTGTCATCCAACCCCTGCAACACATGCAGAAATGTGTCCTGGCTGATCTAAAGATCAAAAAGAAACGATACCACATCACAAACAGAAAGTGACCATGACAACTGAATCTTAAGATGAAATGGGGTTGATGTGACTTACAGTCAATGACTATAATAGAATTACAGTAGTGTTGTCAAAAATGGTGACTGATGGAGTCACATTGAGTATAAATACCAATATGAAATTAGGTATCATTTTCTAAACAAATGGCACATTTGGCACATATTCTAGTTTTGATAATGAACATTTTTATCACTCCTATGTTAATATTTAATGTAATTTTAAACTTTATGGTGTTGCACTTGAATTCCTCTCATATGATATTCAGTCTCTTTGCTCCATCTTTACAAGTTACTTTTTCTTCTAATGCCTCCCTCAGACCGTTCCCCAGACCTGGATAACTATTCCGAAGAGGATGATGACAGCTATTCTTCGGAGCAGGAGGCCAGTGATGACGCGGTTCACGGCCCGGTCGGTGGCAGAATGATGCACACCTGTACACACCTGAGAATGAAAGAAATTTAAATAATTAATCAATGCGCATGTTGTTGCAAGCAGCCATAATTCAGAAGTGACAAATTCTTAACTAGAGGAATACGCCATTAGTATGATCATGTTTTCTGTTTTTAAAAGATAAACAATATTAAGAAATGTGAAGTCATTTTGGTATTCAGAGAATACTTAATATCCTCTGTTTCAGGATCTTTATGATGAAGACGACGAGGTCAGGAAGCCGAAGAAACCCCGGAGAAAAATGATCCGAACCACCTCTATGACCAGAGTTAGTAGTCCTGCTGTGCTCGTGTTTGACAATCATTGACTATAACATGAACTTAACCATAAATGATGAAGGCTGTGAGTTCCCTGGGCTGTTTCTAACTGGCTGTTTCTAACTGGCTGTTTCTAACTGGCTGTTTCTAATGAAGCTCCACTGGAGCGATACTGGTTTTATTGGCCTGAGCCTTAATTTTGACATTTAGTTTCCTTTGCTGCAGGAGGGCCTTTTTTCTCTTAATTATTCTTTGTGTTTATTTTTGTGACAGCAACCTAATTTCAAGCAGAAATTTGTGGCCTTGCTGAAGAGGTTCAAAGTAACAGATGAGGTAAGGTGGAAAAAAAGAATGACCAGTTTCACTTTCAAAATAACAATATAGTCAATTTTAACACATAATGGTGAAATAATGACATTGCTACATCACTGCCACCTCATTCATGACCAAACTGATGTCATGAATATATGTTCATTGCATTTTCATTGTACCACTTAAGACTCAACTAATTATTCTAAGCTCCAAATTGCCCCCTAACCCTCATTTGTGTTGACTGTCTAATAACTGCCCATACAGCACATGCTCACACATCTAAACACAAAAGGTGATGATTTGTTCCTGCATTTTTGCAATTCCATTTCCATTTATGTCTTATTTCTCAAGAGACCCATGTGTCTGTATTAATGGTGATGTCGTTTTGCTTACAAAAGTCTCCAGGCTGTTTGTGCTGAACCTTGCTGGCTGCTTCCTGAAGCTCCAGGTGGCCTGGTGATCTTTTATCACATTTGCCGCCTGTATAATCCGCTCCTGGCTGGACATTGTGGCAGGGCTACAGCTCTATAAATACACATCCGGGAGGAGGAGAGGAGACAGACAGACAGACAGACAGACAGACAGACTGTGTTTGTCTGCTTCCTGCCAGCTTCTGCACTTGCAGAGTGGTATTTAACACCTGAATAATCTAAGGCAGTCAGTCTCAACATTATGCACAATCAACTGTGCACCTCAGCTCTCTCCTAACATTTGCCTCTTAATTGGCCTGTGTGGCAGTAATGTAGCAATGTATTTATAGCATTTCTAGCAGCCTTCAGTCTAGTCAGTAATTCCTAGAGTTCCTATAGCCATTGCATAAGTGATTGGTTAATGCACAGTAGTAGATGCTCGCTACACTTTTAACCCATGAGCATGATCACCAACCCCTACACTACCCTAATTATGTCTCTCTGGTTTGGCAGGTTCTGGACTCTGACCCGGTAGACCAGACCCAAGAAGTGGAGGAGGATCTGGATTTGTTGTACGACAGTCTGGAGGTGTACAACCAGAGCGACAGTGGGCCTGAGGTGGAGGATAATGAGAGTGTCCTGAGCACGCCCAAGCCCAAACTCAAGTATGGGTCTGAAACTATTGATTTAGTGTTTATATTAATAAGTGCAAATTTGTGACTTAGTTTTGGTGAAGATTTGGTTCTTTTGTCTGCATTTCCGTAAGATTCTATGCTTCTAATCTGAAAATATTTTGCAGGACTTATTTTTAATTAAATTTGGGTTGTGGCTTGAATATGACTTAAGAGTGAGGCGAGTCCATTGGATCTGAAGTCACACTTTCAAAAAATAAAATACACCCTTTCCTGCAGGTTTGCCCCTCTCACATTACATTTTCTCCATGGAGCCTTTATCAACTTCATGAACAGATTCTTTTACGTTGAGAGCTGGTGGATTTTTATACATGTAAAAACATCACATATAATGAACTTCTAAATTTACTGAAATTACTAAAGCAGCATCAAATAGACGAGCTGGCTTGTATAATTTTACGCAGAACACTTTTTATATGAAATTAATGACATATCTTCGTACGGTCAAAGACTATTCGGTAATGTAGTTTATGTGTTTTTGCAAGATGCTATGAAGTGTGTGTGTGTGTGTGTGGGGGGGGGGGGGGGGAATTTGTAAACTCATTAGTCCAAATATTTTTCTGCTTTCAGGCCGTTTTTTGAAGGGATGTCACATTCTAGTTCCCAGACGGAAATTGGCAGCATACACAGCCAAAAAAGCCAGCAGCGAGAGCTGTCCTGTCCTGTGAGTTGACCCTCGTCCCCATATTACCAAACTCATCTGTTTTTTTTCTTTTTAAACCCTCTGTGAACTCATTACCTTCAGCCTCTCAATTACTAAGGATTTTGTTTTAGTAAATGCAAAGGAATTTCCCTGAGGTGTTGTTTTGCATGTGTGGTAGTCGTCTGTGTTTTTTGTAGTTCACAGACTCCCTCCCAAGAGACCATGATACTACAAACCAGATATTCTGAGCATGAATGCAATGTAGGTCACCATTCTCTTTCACCGGCATACTCAGATGGGGGGAGGGTTGGGCTGTCCAGTCCATGCCCTCCTCACCCCATCGCTCCTACAGTATTTATAGCAAGTGACACTATGACCTCTCCTCCACCATCAATACACACAGATATGCTCCCATGCCCCGGGGAGGCTGCACTGAGGAATGTCCTAACTCTGCTCCAAAGATTTATGGTTTGGGGGCCGGGGAGTACAAAGGGAGCGACATGGCGAGAGAAGCAATGTTGTTCCATTTCAGGCTCTAGTAAAATATGCTGAAGCATTTTCCACCCTCACGTTTGTCCATTTTGCTCAAGAGATATCTCCAGTGGATCTTCATGAAAAGCTTTTGAAGGACAAAATCTCTGATGTAATAATTAGTGAATTAAGAAGGCATTGTCATGTCTTTTAGAGTTGTTTCTCCTGACAGACAAATCAAGAATGAGATTGCATGAGTCCTGTTATCAGCAATCCTGTCATTTATGCCTAAATCCTGTCTAAATTTTTGTGTTTTGTTTGCTTGTAGACTGGGGATTTTCTGACGGTGGACAGATGTAAAGTGCAGGGGACGCGGCATCCAGATGACGGCATCACCGATGCCACCACGGTATGTTTTTTGCACTTGATAAATCCCCCATTAATCCTTACTTTTCTCCAAACTCCTGCTGCCTGTCTTCATTTGTGCTCCCTTTCCTAGTGAGGGTTTTTTAGACATTTTCCATGAACAAAAAAACAAAGAGTGTAAGCATAATTTAGATCACAGATAAGCAACTTAAAACCCAAAGAGGTCCAGTCAGGGAAATGTATTCAAGTAAATGCCCAGAACATCATTTTGAATTTTTGTTAATGTCCTATTTGCTTTACTAGTTGTATCAAAGAAATAAATAAACATTTTAAGTACCGTATTTCTGCAACCTTAAGGCGCACCGTATTAAAAGGCTCAGTCTCAGTTACAGGTGCTATTTCTGTATTTAACATATACATAAGGTGCACCGGATTATAGGGCGCAGGCGTGGTAGAACATACCGGTACGCTGGCTTAAAACGTGCATGCTAGCATGTGTGTTTAAAAAGGCAGCGGAAGCAAAACTGAGTTCAGTTGGACTTTATTGAAGTTCAGCTTCGTCTTCTTGACTTGGCGAAGCTCGTTTTCCTGCTTCCTCCACTTGTGAACCATGGATTTGCTGATCTTGAACTCTCTCACGGTGCAGACACACACCGCACTATAAGGGTTAGGGTTACATAAGGGTTAGGGTTAGGGTTACATTAGGGTTAGGGTTAGGGTTACATAAGGGTTGGGGTTAGGGTTACATTAGGGTAGGGTTTACATAAGGGTTAGGGTTAGGGTTAGGGTTAGGGTTAGGGTTAGGGTTACATAAGGGTTAGGGTTAGCGTTACATAAGGCGCCCCGCACTATAAGGCACCCCGTCCATTTAGGGTTAGGGTTAGGGTTACATTAGGTTTAGGGTTACATTAGGGGGGGTTAGGGTTACATAAGGGTTAGGGGTTACATAAGGGTTAGGGTGTACGTTAGGGTAGGGGGTACGTTTAGGGTTAGGGTTATCGTTAAGGGTTCGGGTTACGTTAGGGTTAGGGTCACTGCATGAGAAGTGTTAGGGTCACTCTGCATGAAAAGGGTTAGGGGTCCACTTAGGGTTACTGCATGAAAGGGTTTAGGGTCACTGCATGAAAGGGTTGGGTCACTGCATGAAAGGGTTATGTGTTGGCTGAGGAATGGCTTCATTCTTTAATTTCCTGGTCTTTACCCCGAGATTGACGGCATTGGTCAGAAAAGGTGCGCATGGTAAATTTCAAGTAAGAAGGATCCTTCACATTAAATTCTCTACTCACAGACTCTAGATCTGGTCCCATACATTATCGCTCCCCCCGGTAGTGACCCCTGTTTTAGGGCAAGCATGCTGAAACTGCACCTCCGTTATAAATCAGCAAGGAAGACGACCTGGAAATGTTGAGAGACTGGGAAGAGTCATTAGTGTCCTCACACTACTTTCATCACTAACAGCACAAATTTAATGAATTTCATCTGCTATTGAGGCTTGCATTGTTTTTCTAGAGATCTAACCTTTAAAGAGTTTTTTTTTAATGAAGACAGTCCTTTCACCACAACTGCTGATGTTCAGGAGTGTCTCCGAAGGTTTATCTGATGTGGATGGGTTGTTGGTTGTCTCAGCAGAATTGTCCTTCCCGTCCGTTCATCTTTGCTCTCACCGTTTTGTGGTTCAGGAGGTGGAGCCAGACGACAGCGGGCCAGTGCCTGTAGAGGTGAGCAGCTGGGATGTCAACGCTGAACGTCCAACCAGCTACCGTTGCCAAGCTCCTGGCAAAAACGGAATCCAAAACCACATTCCCGTCTCCAGGTGACCGCAGATCTGGAACCAAGATAGTGGTGATTTGTTTTAATAAACACTTCCTCATTGTTCCATAGTAAAAATCGAGAGCAGGATGCAGAACCTGTCCGCGCCATGCAACTCCATGAAAGACCGACAGACTCTAAAGCCCAGAGTGACAGAACCAGCAGTATGGAGAGCGAGTGCTCTCCAGAACTCACGACGTCATTGCACAGGTAAATGTGTTACCCCCATTTTTTTAAAAGTTTTATGAGTGTTGCCTTAAAATGTTTGGAGCATGGTGTCCCTGTGTAATTATAAATCTGTCTTTATTGGTACATTTACAGGATATATGCTATGTATATCTCAAGTGTTTGATTTGATGCTTAACATCCTGAAAAGTCTCAATCTGATCCAATATGCAAGGTTTTTTTTTCATTAGTACTATAAATAAATGCAAACATCTAGCAGTTGGTAGCTGCAGCAACATTGGTAAAACTATTTATGAAGTCACCATTGAACAGCAGGTGACATGAAAATGTTTTTAGAGACTAAAATGTTCTTGGCTGAAATGGCTGAAAATATTGAGCATCAGGACAGATTTGAGACATTTGGCGGGTTTATATCCACTTCTTTTATGCCATACTATGTATTTATGATGTAATCATAAATATACTTGTGATGGAGGTGCAGGTCCAGAGATGATGCGATGATACCTAAATTCAGTAGGATGTTATCGACTCACCTTCATGACACGTGCACGCTTTGTCTCTGTTCTACTGTCTAATGTGTCTCAAAGGTTCCTCGGAAATCTGTGTACGATCAGCTGAACCAGATCTTGATATCGGACGAACGCCTACCAGAGAGCATTATTCTCATCAACACCATGGAGTGGCAGGGACAGGTGTGGCTTTTTCTTTACATGGTTCCTTAACACTTATGTCATCTCCACTTTGGCTTTCACCATGACATCAGCTTTATTATCGACCATGAAAGTCCTGGTCGATAATAAAACTTGTTTCTCTTGTTATTTTACAGTATGTAGCTGAGTTACTCCATGAACAGGCCCAGCCCATTGTGTCCACCTGCTCTGTTGCTGATGTTCAAGCCGCTTTCAACACTATTGTAACACGGATCCAGAGATTGTGAGTCACTGCATTCAAAATCTTTATTTTTCAACTATGTTTATGGTGGTCGATTGCCAGAGAATTCCAAGAAATGTTCCCCCAAACTTTGAGAGTGTTCTTTTACCTGGTTTCTTAAGTCTTCCTCAGTTCAGTTCTATTTTGGGATCCAGCCTTCTAACTTCTGTTAATCATTGCTGTTGCTACCTGACTAGAAGATTCTTCAAAGGGAGTCACTAAGAAATGGACATGGGCATTAAACCCAACAGGAGTCTGACTGAGTTGGAATGATGCGAATAACAGTGTGTTCAAAAAATCTTAATCTTTTGGGGGGAGTTGAATGACGACCAGGAACAATATGAAGGTGCTTATAGGCATGAGACTTGGACAGGATCATTGTCATTCAAGCATCTCTCCCTTCTTCATTACCTTTGGCTAATGTGTCTGCCCTCTACTCTAACCCTGATGAATTCAGGATTGTAACAAAGAGTGTAGACATTAATTATGACAAACCGGTTTCTTCTTTGATCCTTTTCTCTTTATATTAAAACCTGTAGCTGTAACTGCAATGCACAGACGCCCCCAACAATGAAAGTGGCGGTGGCAGGTGATCAGAGCTACCTCAGCACCATTCTGAGGTTCTTTGTGGAACAGCTGGCCAACAAGACGCCTGACTGGCTTACTTACATACGCTTCCTGGTAATCCCTATAGGTAAATCAACCATGATTATTGCAAACACACCCCTCCTGCAGCTTGTGCTTTAAACAGAACTGTACATCATGTTCTCTCTGCTTTCTTACTTAGGTTCCCATCCCCTGGCCAAGTACGTGGCCTCCTTTGACAGCAAGTTCAACAGCATTTTTATGGACTCTGCATGGAGGGAGCTGTTCTGCAGGGACAGAGCGGGCCGACCTCGGGTAGGGAATCATGTCTCTGGCGTCAGGCTATAAAGCAGGTCTGTCATCTTTAAAAAGAGGTCAAATCAAGGGTCCTGCGCTGGTGGATGAGGAAGTGATTTCATCTACCTGCAACAAACAGCTCCAGTCTGATTTAAGTCTGAATTTCTCTTCCTAAAAGGAGGAGATTCATCTGTCTCTTTATATTGTATCACATTGTGATAGCTTTGAAGGGCATTAACATTTGCCATATACAATAAAATATTAATCTGAAGAGCAGAAGCAGAATGCTTTTTGTAATTAATCAGCCTAATGTAAGACTCTTTTGGTGAATTGAAGCTTTTTGTGCCAGCAAATTTCAGTTCTATTTTTAGACTGCGACACACAGCACACGCTTCCTTTGGTTTCATCCAACTTTCCCCATTTTAAGATGGCGACCTCCTTCTCTCTTCTGCACAGTCTTCTTGTGATATGCTAAACGTGAAAAAAGGGGGAAAAAATGCTTCAAATATTTTACAGCGTCTTTCTCTCTGCAGAAAGCATCGATGTAGCCGGACGAGTTGTTCAGTATCTCGCAGGTGCCAACATCTCGCACCAGTTCCCCATCTCAGAGGCCATGCTCACCTACAAACAAAAGAGGTAAAGCCACAGTGGTCATCGCTGTTTATTAAATGTGTATACATGTGATTATGTGCTTTTTAATTCATGATTGTGTTGAAATATTTACTTTGTATTTTGAAGCATGATCTCTGGAGTATGTGCATGTGATTAAAAAGACAAATGTTGATTTTAGTGATGTTGTTACTCCCTGGAACTGGCAGGTTCTGGTCCACTTTAAGCTTGTATTTTTAATAATAAGGGTAAATGCATACGTCAGTGCAGTCCTATACCATCAGCAGGCACACACAGTGTGTGCATTTGTTTCCTGTCTGTCTGAACATTTCCCCTTATTGTAAAACTGGCTTCCTTTTGCTCACAAGTCTTTAGTACAGCTCAGTTTTAACGCTGATGCATTCCTCCCTCCCCTTTCCTCTTTGATTTGCATTCAAGGAAAAGGAGTTTGTATTTTGATTTTTACATCAGGTATCTAATTCAATTCATTTTCTTTGGCCTTTCCTTCCATTTGGCTCCTTGATGTGACTTTAGCGTTTCCTTTTCACACTCGGCACCCACAGTAACCTCACTTCACACTCAGCCCTGACAGTTGTGCCTTTGGTTGGTGTGAGTTTTGGATCTTGCTCTGTCTTGTGTGTGAAGATTTGCCTAACAGCCTTAACCGTAAATGTGGAATGCTAACCTTGCATGCAGAAATGACAAACAATTTGTTAGTAATAGAAGTCATGTGACCATAGTCAATCAAACTGCTAAAATATTTACCCCCAGATCAGCGCAATCTATTTTGCTTATTGTTAATTATTTTGCCTTAATAACTTGCTATTTGTTCTCCATAGTGCACAATAATTGCTTTTGAAAGACCTCATTGCAAAATTTTCAAATTTACATGAAATGACTTTAAAATCTTTTTTAATTTTGTGACTTCACAACGTCACTATTGGTTTTCAGCATTTGTGTTTAGTTAAAGCAGTATAATCATGTAGAGTTCTTGCTGAGAAAAATCTCCACTTCTAGACATGAAACATCTCTTAACCTTAATATTAAACTACGGTGCTAATGTCCGGGGTGTTTAGAGCCGCTGGTACAGAAGCCATCCATCCAGCCTGTTTGGCTGCTGGTTTTTGGAGTCTGCATTTAGTTCTTTACTTTGTTGACTCGACAAAGAGGTGTCTTTTTTCTTATTCTGATAGAGGAGTACTTATTGTTGATTGGCTGACATGTTCCCATGAGCAGACAGCTGTCAGTTAATGAGAGTTGGAGCATAAATGATGTTCCGTTACTCCAGCTCATCACAAAGACCCCCTAATGTGTTTTGGTTGTAATGAGTGGTCCTCTCATTCTTTGTTACTCATTGTTATGCGATGCATTCCATCCAAGCCAGTCATATTCCATTTCTGCTGCAATGGGACATGGTTTTCGACCATGTTGCCGCCACCTTCCCTCAAGGACCATTGTGTGTTCCTGTGCACCCCTGGATTGTTGAAATGTTGTAATTCACGTCCTCACAGCCCCCTAACCCTGTCTGTTTACAGCCCCGATGAGGACTCCTGTCAGAAATTTGTGCCATTTATTGGGGTAAGAGCAACTTCACAGACACATGTGTTTTGTGTGTTAAACCGTGATCTAACCATCTCATTATTCATGCAGGTTGTGAAAGTTGGAATTGTGGAGCAAAGCCTCTCCACATCAGGTAGTAATGTTATGGCAATTTACCGGATTATTTATGTGTTGATGACCTGAAGGTAATAATTCCCTGAAATTCCAGTTGATTCTGATGATGCAATGGGAGGAAGTGTGGGCATCCTCTCCTCTCCAACACCACCATCGGCTGGTCCGTATGGGAAGGAGATTGGGGGCACCCCTCCACAGTCACCCTCTGTGTCCACTGCCCTCTCTGGAACTGGGTATGACGGGTTACATGTATCAAGAATAAACCTCCACCTTCTTATTCTCATGATTTTTCATTGCTTTCTTAGCTCTCCATGTTCTGGCAGTGAAGTGATGGGGTTGCAGGTTGACTACTGGACGTGGCAGGGTCCAGAGAAGAAGAAAGATGGGGAAAAGAGAGACGTGGGACTGAAGAACACTCTGAAGAGCAACTTCCGTTCTCTGCAAGTCAGCCGCCTGCCTTCTGGAGGGGAACTAACTCCGCCACCAAGCATGGCCATGACCGTTGTCACTAAGGAGAAGAATAAGAAAGGTGAGGAAAAGAGTGTTGTTATTCCTCTTGGACAGAAATAAGAGATGAGCTACAGAAGTCTGCTAAGGTTACTCCTTTGAACCTTCACTCCCAGACATACAGTATATTCACTCTAATGTGTGCACATCTAATCTTTGTTAAACCATGTTCAGTCCTGTAACAATGTTGAAATTAATGGCTGTCATTGCCTTCCTGTTTTCACTTCCAGTGATCTTTCTTAGCAAGAAGCCCAAGGAGAAAGATCTGGACTCTAAGAGTCAAGTGATTGACGGCATCAGCAGGTTGATCTGCACAGCTAAGCACCAGCACACAATGTTAAGGGGTAAGACGCTGCCATCTTGTGCCCGATTGTCTTAAAATCAAAATTTACACAGTTCACTGTTCTAGAGCTGCTCAAAGTCTAAGTCCTGAAAACCTTTTGTTCATAGTTGAAAATGTATGTAGTGTTGCAGTCAAATGTTTAGGAGAAATGACCTTAATACTACTCCTGTGGTAGCAATTTGAAGAAAAGTGGCTGTAACAAGGCTGCCAGATGTGGTGCTGGCAGCTGCTCGGATGCACCACAAAACTAGTATCAAGGAATCTTTCTCAAAAATGATTTATTCATCAAAATGTGCTCAGGATTTCATTTGATTTGTTGTAGCTTTGTGAAACGTTTGAAGGGTTTTGTACACTCAAATCTTCACATCTTTATCCATGTGTCAGAGAGTAGAGTGAATATTTGTGTCAACTATACCTTTAACTTAAGTTGTTGATCATATTCTTTTGCCTTCAGTCACAATCGACGGAGTGGAATGGAACGATGTAAAGTTTTTTCAGCTCGCTGCCCAGTGGCCAACACATGTCAAGCACTTCCCAGTGGGAATCTTTGGATACACTAAGCCGGTGTGAGCGTAGCCACCACCCATCTGGACCCGACTGCATTGCACTTGGCTCCACGTCAGGCTACAGAGTTAGAGAGGAAACACCAGCGAGGCCCCAGCAGTAATAGTTTTCCTGTGGAAATCTTACTCACAAATCAATGTTCCTTACACAAATTTCATGTTGTTGAGTTGATGTTTGTGATGTCGGGTGTTGATATTGTTGTTTTTGTTTTTTACACACTAAAAAAAAGAAAACATACTATTTTGTAAGAATTGTGCTACAACCTCTGAGGTCATTTGAGGAGTTTAACAATTTGCCACATTTCAAGAAAGGCAGCTGTGTTTGCACTTTGTTTTCTTAACATTTTATTATTTCTGTGAAATCCTACATTTATTGTTACTCTATAGACATGGAGGAGTGTGACAGTGATGTGCAGTGGAGTGTGTGAGATCGTTTGAGATGTTTGTTGTTGGAAGTTGGAGTATTGCTGTGAATTTAGATGGAATCTCTTCTAACTCAGTGCTCAGTTTTCTTACTTGTTTCCCTTTACTTTCTCTAAAAGGTCAAACTTTTGTAGGAAGGAACTTTAGTTCTTTGTGTCTTGTTGCTTAAAAGTACACCGTGTTTAAAGCAAAGAAAGAAAAGAGTCTTTTTGAGGGTAGCTAATAATAGCGACTGTTCACATTACAAATGAATCGAAGCTACATTTATAAAAAAATGTTCCCCTATGATTTTGTATCCATGTTTACGTCCAGACCACCTATAAGCAGGGTATCACAACATTTCTGATGTTAACAGCTGAATGCCAAATGAATCTTGTCAGTTAACCTTTAGTGTTCTGCTTTTCTTAAATTTCCTCCCATTTCCCGCCTGTTTCCACCCGTGCTGTAATCAGAGTCGATACGGTATTTGACCTGAAATCGTGATTTATCATAAAGGTTGTGTTATCTTCGTGGACACCGCAGACCCACAACAACCTGACAAATTTCGGTGATGTGCCAAAGTTGCCATTTTCCAGTTGGCCACCATAATTTGGTCAAACCTCTTGGCGTATTGACAGAAATAATAAGTTTATTACATGTGTGGTGCCTGTGGAGATCAGTAATAATATTACTGAATTTAACCTGTTACTGTTCCCTGTTTGGCCAAATAATCATTTCCAAGAGGTGTGTCCATGAATGTGGGGTCCTTGAATTTACCCTCAGTGACTGGATGCGCTAAAGTATCCTGATCTTAGAGAAAAATACCAACTTTTTGGTCTGACTTGAAACTTTAGCACAATGCAATTATTAGATAGTCATTAGTATAGGAAGAAAAGTGTCTGGAGTATTGCCATATGTCCAAGTCATTGCCTGTGTGTCTGTAGGTGTGCTACATGTTTGATGGTACTCCCTCAATTGGCATTTTTGATTGATTTATTTTTTTATGTCCTACAACAGAACACCTTTGAACAAAGGACTTTCTTGTTGCATTTTTTTTTTTATAAAGACTTTATGAGCTTTGAAAGGCTGGCTTTTGTAGTATTGTATAGAAATATAGACAAAATGTTTTATTGTGAATCCCCTTAAAATTGAAAGCACAAATAGCTTAATTCTATGTCATGACATAAATGCCAAATATACTGCCAGAACTCCTGATGATGAAGTTGACATGTACGATGCAGACACTCTAAATAACATATTCCCTCTTTATGTAATGCACTTTCGTGTGGTTTTATAGTCATCTTATTTAGAATTGGGATGCGGTTTGAGGTTGAAGTGCAAGGGATAACATCTGAAATGTAAACCCTAACCACAAAAGAGATTTGATTTGTGGGGATTCAGTGTGCAATGTTTTATTCTTTATTTAAAAAAAACAATTTTTTGTTAATTTTGACTTCTTTTTTTATCCAAAAACTCTTTTTGACTCCACTGAAATCAATATCTCAGAGAGATATTTTGTAGAAAATACCCCAAAGTATGACTGCATTTCATTAGTGGTATTTGACATGTTTCCCTCCCCACATCTACACACAGTGTGGGGGTGTTGAGTACGATTGGGTCAATGAGCAGGCATGATCATTTGCATCAGTATTAATGGTTTTCATTAATGGTCAGTTAAAACATGCCATCTCATTGCTCCTGTTACTTGAAATGCCACCCAGTGTCTTTGCACAAACACTATTTGAAATGACATGGCAGTATTTTTAAATTTACCACTAAAATGGGTTACTCTGCATGTTGTTTTACTATAGCTGTAAATATGTTTTGGATTTTTATATTTTGTTCCCTTCCATACTCTCACAAGCAGTTGTGCTTAATAAATTTTTAATCTTCTGTACAAAACAGCTCTTTTGGTTTTACCTTTCCGTTAACAATCCACAGTGAGTACAAGCACGTGCAGTCCCAAATATGTTCACACTGGCTTTATTTAGCAGCAATTGATGGCAGGTTGATGTAACTCTTCATAGGAGGCAGAGGTTTAATCTTGCGTCCTGCCCAGCCCCCTTTCCTCTGCCACAAGCCGCTCGAAGGGCGAATGCCGAACCAGCGATTCCGCCCAGCTTTGCCGATGATCTCTTTATTGTGGTCAACGTTGGACACCCGTCCCACTGTCACCATGCATGTCTCCAGTACCTGTGAGTGCATGGTTAGTTCAGAGCAGAATATAGCTTTATGCGAAGTCTTGATGCAGAAAGCCTCACCTGCACCTGCTGCTTCGAAGGGAGCTGAACTATCGCTGTTCCATTTACTTTACGCAGCAAAACACCGCTTGTCCCTTCAAACAAAGAAAACATTCCGCAAAGGGTTAGGGTTAAATGGTGACAATGAATAATAAAGTCTGTTATTGTATAAATCTGATTTCAGAAAAAAATGTCCAGTACTGTGTCAAGCCAGCCAAACAGGTTTAGTCTCTGCTTGGCTGCAGGTAACAAAAGTATGCCCAACGAAAGATTACCTGCAGCACGGATATACTCGGATCCCTTCCCAGGCTGTATCTCTAAGTTGTTGACCAGTGTCCCCACAGGAAGAGCTCCCAGTGGGTACGCATCCCCCTCCTTAGCTGATACTGCAGCATAAAACCAGGTTTTAACTTAAATAAGACAACACATATAAACACGTAAGTCCATATTCCTCATCTCTGGTGAAGGTTGTTACCTGCCATACGTCCAATGACTGCAGATGTTTTGATGATGTCTTCAGCCTGCATGTTCTCTGTAGCAATAATCCATCTTTTTCTGTTGCCTCCAGCTACAAGTGCTATGTCAGCAGACCTATATGCACAATCATGAGGACCAGACCAGGCATTTAGGATCTCCAGCATGCAGGAAGTGGACAGCCAATGTGATTTAAGTGGTCTATCTGCATGTTTGAAAGCTAATCTCACCTACATGGGTCGTATCTCACTTCCACAACCTTTTCTTCAAAAGGTTGGTCCTCTTTGCCTGCTTCATAATTCAGCCTCTTAAAGTCAACCATTCGGTATCTTTGTTTATGGCCACCGCCAATGCCATGTGTTCGAATCTTTCCTGAGTGATACAGATAAGAAAGGATCAAAATAATCAAGGCTGTGATACAGGAGAAATATATTCCCTTAGATGTGCTGTCATTCTCATAAATAAAACAGGTGCTTTGTTTACTTAAATTGTAAATGTGGATTTCTAAAGCCCAAATAACATCTTGAATCTTTCCACAACTTCATATACTGTACATAGCAGAGAGGTGTACCTGTGTGGTCTCTGCCTCCAGTCTTCTTAATACCAATTGGTCTGATAGTGTACTTCTCCCTCTGCTTCCAAAGTGTCCTATTCTGAGCCAGAGAGGCTGTAGTGAGGAAACCCCTGGCCTGTACAAATATACTGGGGACCAGGGATCCCACTTTAGACTGTGTGAGCATCTGTGGTCACAAAAAAATGAAACTATAATTTTAAAAAAAAGTATTACACTCGCTTTGATGATTCGTGAATTCTCTGTCTGAGGTCCCCTGATAAAGTTGGCAAGCGAATTATTACCTGAAAGGATACCTTTAGGAAGCGAACAGCTCCACTTAGACCTGAATTCGCCATCATTACGTCCTCCAGGCAGCTCTGAACCGTTTGACAAGTAAATGTCTCTGCAAGCATTTCATTTTAATTTAATCTCTTACTTTTCATACCAAGACCAAGCGAAATCGTATGTTAATTAATTTAATGGGTTAGATATTAAACGTGGTTATATTATTATTTTCATTATGTTTAAGGCGTTACAATAATCTTCGAATAAGCTAGTTTAAAATTAGCATCCGACACACAAAACTACGGAGATTTTATTGATTGTACATGGGTAGAAATAATTAGCCACCTGGATATTTATAAATTGCATATCCTACAGTATTTATAACGTTGGACAAACCTTAAATTGCTGGTAATTTCATCTATTCCTTTTTCTCTACGTCCTTCAGGTACCAGCATGACATGTCGCAAACTGATGACGCAACACAAGGGCGGAGCTTTCTTCTTTTCGTTTTCTTTTTCTTCTTCTTCTCATTTATATTGGCGATTGGCAACTAGCTTGTGGGTGCAATACCGCCATCATCTGCTCTGTAGTGTAAAGACTGTGGTCTAAAAACCCTGCTGCTTTGCCGTTTTAAATAAAAAAAAATCAAGTGACATCGTTCCAATTCCTCCTCAATGAATCTGTGAGATTCCACGGTAGTTTCACAAGAGTGATTTTTTTCCCTACATTTGTTTATGGGCAATATACATCAGAGACAGTGACGTAGATCCGGTGAAATCTCCGGATGGTTGTTAACATCCGGTCACCCACAAATACGTCAGGGTAATAACAAAACAAGGGCAGGAGGAGGGTTAGGGTTTTAGGGTTGGGTTTAGGGTTTGGAGTGAAACTTTCTTTGTGCTGGCCTACTGATTGGAACGGTGGTCAGGATGTTGAGATCAGGGTCCCTTACCAACGGGGATCAAAGTTCAGGACCAGGTGCAGATGGGGAGAGGGAAAAGAGCGGGCTCCCCCAGTCAGACATCAATGGTCCAATAAACGAGTCAGGGGCTTTTTGATAAGCTGACTGACAATAAAACAAGGTGGAGGGTTCAAAATGGAGGAAGGGAGGAAAATAAATAAGTAAGTAAATAAAAGAGACAAGTTAGATTAATCATAAATATTAAATTGTTAGAGATGGTTGACTGGGGGAGGGTCGTTCTAAGAATGGCTGTTGAGGCCGTTTGGTGTCCTTGTGCCTAGTTTATTGATCCATAGCCGTTCCACTCTCCTCCTTTGGCCCCTAGTTCAGCAGTTGTTGGTTTCAAGCCCCGAGATGATGAGGTGGCTGACTGGGTGTGACTGAAAGTGCTGGACTAGGGGGGCGCCAAGTCAACCTCCTGTTATATTGTAAAGGTGTTGTGTCAGGCGGGTGTGTATGGAGTTTTGGGTTTCACCTATGTAGTGTTCGATGGTGTGTGTCCAGATACCAAAAATGTCATCCAGGTAACGGAGGTAGAGAGTTGGTAAGAGGGGGGCATTTAGTGAGGGCTTCTCGCTCCCACTCGCTCATGTAAAGGTTGGCATATGAGGGGGCAAATCTTTGGCCCATAGCTGTTCCATGTATTTGTAAGTAGTGTTGTTGGTTGAATGGAAAGTCATTATTGTTGAGGCAAAGTTCAATTAACTCTATCAGTTTTTTGTCTGGTCTTGTAGGATCTGGGTTTTGATTGAGCATTCTTTGGAGTGCCTGTAGTCCACGTTCTGTATCTGTTGATGTATAAGCTATCTATGTCTATTGTGAAGAGAATGGAATGTGTTGGAACAGTCATGGATCAGATGATATTGATAAAGTGGTAAGTGTCTTTGATGTAACTGGGGTGAAGGGTAGAGAGAGGGCTCAGAAAATGGTCAATGTATTGGGAGAGGTGATAGGTAGCACTGTTACAATCGGAGACAATTGGTCGGCTGGGAGGAACCTCAAAGGGGATGGTCCAGGTGTCTGGTGGCTTGTGGATCTTTGGGAGAAGGTAAAAGTATCGTGGGCGTGGGTGGTCTGGCCCGAAGAGATAATCTTTCTGTTTTGTTGTCATGAATCTTTTATTATAAAGTGTCTGAATTATGGTTCTGAGTTTGTGTTGTTTTTGAGGTTGAATTGTATCTGTG